>NC_140580.1:962062947-962085447 GCF_964204655.1 Triturus cristatus
CTGTAGCATTCTAATCCATCTTCCCTTTCCGCTTCAATGGCATCCTTTTCAGTTTTGTCTTTGCTTTTGTTTCCACTGTCTTATGTTTAAATGAACTCTTGTAACACATGTTTTATCCCACTATCTCGCATCAAGATCTCCCTGTTCTGATTTCCAAATCTTTTGCGTTCATCCTTTCTCACTGTGCCCCTCTTCGCCTTAAGTCCTTGATTCTCCTTGGCTTTAAACTCTGAAACTAACTACCTTCTGCTGTTTCACTTGCCCATCCTTCTCCCATCCCAAGTGTTGCTCCTCGCTTAGTTCCACCTTCCTCTTGTGTTGTGGCAACAAGTCTTCTTTCTATTTTTATCTATACATTTCAGAAATTCTGACATTCTGTGCAGTTGTTTGGCACCTAAACATATTTGTACCAAAAAAGATAAACCAAGAAGGTCCTTCTTATTCTGCGCAATATATGAACCAATCACTACAGTCCAGCCCTAGCTACCACCCTATAGCCCTCTGTGGTGGTGAAGGGCTCAGTGTACCTCCCACTCCTCCCAAGTGCACTACTACTGTGCAGAAAGGCCTAACTGAGCGCACTATTGCAGTCCAGCGTAGAAATGAGAAAGGGACTGTCCTTATCCTTGGGACAGGAAATGGCTTCATTTTAGTTTGTGGTTCCACCACTGTTTTCCCATATAAAAGAATCAACTGCATTTATTCTTAATTCCGTGATGTCAGTTGCTTATGTGGGCTTAGAAAAGTGCATGCCTCTAGCATTTTGTAGGGGTTAAACTGTGGTTGCTTCTCTGCTTCTGCAAGTGATGTGTCCAGGTCGACAACAGCCACAAGCCTATTCCACTGTGTCTGAAATACTTCTCAGGCTCTGTCACCCTCAGCCAGACACATTCAAGTGTGGACAACCCTGTGAAACTTTCACTAGAACTCACCTCCAAAGACAAAGAAAAGACAAGTGTAAAACATCTGCTCACCCTCCCACCTCTGGCGCATTAAGAATCAGCCATTGGCTTTTGCTTGTTAGTGGTAGTTGGTGTATGAGCCTGTTGTAAATACATGTTTTAATAGCTTTAGCGTTTCACTAACCATTGCTTTAACAAAATATAATAGTTATTTTATTAGGGTTCAACAAACACGTGACGACTTCCTGTAATATGCATTCCACTAACTGTAGGAGTTTGGTTCATTAACATCATTGTCAATAGACAAAGGATCTCATTGCTCTGTTCAATAATATAATTCCTGTTTTTAAAGCCGTGAAGCCGCGTGTTGCAGCGTAAAGGTAAATTCTATTTTCCAGATTAGTATTCTTTGAGATACAGCCATGGGCTCCAGCAGCATATGATAGTTTAGTTTTGATTCATTTTGCACTGTTACATCAGGTTCTGATATATTTGAGAAAGACTGGAGTGGAGAAGCAGGAAATGATGTAGCTTCGCCAACAGTGGAAATTTAGCTTGCATTGTGTAGCATGGAGGAATACAAGGATATTTGCTTATCAAACTTCATCAGTGAGGGCGTCTCCCTTTAGTCTTGCTGTCAAGTATTCAGTTTCCTTCCTGGCAGAAGTAGTTTATTTCTGGACTATTGCGGGTTGAGCACTTTATTTATAGGTTACAAAGGCTAACTTGGCAGGTGAAGTCTTCCGGTATGAGCTCGCTGCCCAGCTTCCCACCTAATTTGCTTCTTCATCCTTTGTAAGACTAAATCAAGACATCAATCACGTGGCGCCGGGTGCAGCACCTTCAAACTGATTGTTACTAAATCATTGAATCCCTTCCCATCTCACTCTCATATTGAGCAATATGGTGTGGCTGCAGGAAGTAATTAAACGTTGTTGCGTAGTTGCAAATCCTTGTCCTTCAAAAAGTCTCAAGTGTTGGATTATTCTGCAAATGGATTTTCTTTGTGTTGTATTATCAAGTGCCTAGAATTTGTGATGACCTATATAGTTTGGGTAAGAGAAAATCATCTTTGTACGTGGGGGCGGGGTAATTTTTAAGCGGTTCTGTTTGGGACCACCATGTTATCCGTAGCTCTGCTAATGAGAATGGTGTCGGAGGAGACGACCCTAGTTGGCGAACCCTCCGGTGGCATTCCCATCGGTACAAGCCCCACTGAAAAGGTGTTCTTGATGTTGGAATTGGCGGCAGCCCTTCGGGAACACCCCTTTCCCCCTGAACCCTAAATGAACAGAAAAAAGCAGAGGTGGGTATGCAGGACATCTGACATTATTTGGAGGATGCTTCAGTACTGCGCACCTCTAAATGCAACCCTAAGTCTGCACTTTGTTAAGATCTAAATGTGTAAACCTTTCACAAAATACTGATGCATCAAAAATCCAGGGACTGCCTATAAAATACCTAGCAAGGATTGACTGAATGTGCATATTGTATTAAGTATCAAGTATGGTGTTGATTATGAGCCGTCTTCTTGGCTCTATCAAGAGTCGAATGAATATTGATATTAATCCAAGTCTTGGCGTTCGTAAGAGCCGAGTAGAAGGGTACCTTCTAGTGTGTTTGTGCTCTTTGAAGAATTGAGGAAATGTTATTTAGGATGATATTTAGGAGCAGATTCACAAGCCCCCTGCGCCACCAGTACGTCACTTTTCGTGACGTACTGGTGGCGCAGGATGCTCCTCCATATTTACAAGGACAGGAAAAGCCACCTTGAGCGACTTTTCCTCTCCTTGTAAATACGGCCCCTTCACACGCAGCACTTTGCGTTGAAGGGGCGTTCCATGGGTGCTCCTGTGGGTGTTCCCACGCAACACCCATGGAACAAGACACATCTCCAGGTTTACGAGAAAACGTAAATCTGGAGGTGCTTCATGGTGCAAGGGTGCCTGCGCCAGCGCATGGCTGCAGTTTGTGCGCCAGCACAGGGGGTAGCACAGAGATGTGACATATACTTGTAAATATGTCACATCCCTGTGCTTCAGAAGTGCCGCAGCGTGGCGCAGCCAAAAGGCTTGCGGTGCCACGCTGTGGCACTTCCTTGTAGATCTGCCCCTTAGAGTTTGAAGAGAGACTTCTTTCACTCCACTAAACCAACAACTATCCCACCTCACTTACTGGTGGGGGCATTGGTTTCCAGCAGTAGACCCTCAGCTGACTCTGCCATTGGTAACCTTTTCCTGGGGTTGGGGGACATCAGCCACAGTGGAAGGAGGAGGGTTGTGGAGGAACAACACGCACACCTTTACCAATTCAATGAAAAGGCGGTTGTGGATGTGGCCGCTTGAAGGTTGTTGCTGGACAAATTTATACCAATGGAAACCATGATACTGGCTCGGAGTAAAGGGAAGGGAGGAGTCAGATACACCATGAGTCAGGTCGGGTGCTGGGACCACAGTCGTCAACAGCGAAAGGGATCTGTGCACATTGAAGTAGTCCGCAGACCCAGTTTTTTCTGTACCATTCACCCTGACATTGGAGGTATTGTTGATGTATCATGCGGCTCTAGGAACCATTGATGTATAAGACAGTTATAAATGATTAATTAAAAAAAATCATTTACAGCGGAAGGCCTGCTCCATTTAATTAATACAGTAGGCCACTGCTAGCTTCTCCAGTGCAAGAACATAAGCGAGGCAGGGTGTTTGTAAAATATTTCTCTGGATTTTGTGTTCTTTGAGCCTTTATTTTAGTTTTCTGGCTTGCCGCATCCCTCATTACTTTGAACAAGTTGCGGGACATGATGCCACTTTTAACTGTGAATAGCTGACTCTAGATGTCTTGTGGGAACGTAGGTATAATGGCATAAGCTACTTAACCACCCCTTTTTCTGTCTTCCCAATGCCTGCATCAGAGCAACATCTAATATCTTTTCTGGTGATCTCACATCACTGGGCGTCAATGGTTGTGCATTACAACTCAGCCTCCTCCTCCTGGAAGTTGCTCTCTTCACCTACAAGACACAGAAAACATCAACACCTGACTGTACTTTAGCAAAGCACCTACAATGCAATCTCCGCCCCTTACTGTACCTTTCAATTAACACTCCTTTAGGAGATGTCACCCTTTGTGGACCCTTATTCACCCTACAAGCCAGCAAAATGACTACCAGAGACTTGAATGAGATGATCCTCCTTCAAAAC
This sequence comes from Triturus cristatus, assembly GCF_964204655.1. NCBI lineage: Eukaryota > Metazoa > Chordata > Amphibia > Caudata > Salamandridae > Triturus > Triturus cristatus. Next base: position 962,067,050 of record NC_140580.1, read on the forward strand.
CTTATTCATGCACGAAACAAATGTGACTGCATTGATTTTAAAAAGGTTGTACTCCAAAACCACTCCATGTCACCCTCCGTTGAGACTCAACAGTCTGAGGGGTATGCCCTTACTAAAAAAAAGGTGCAATCAAAGAAAATGTGGTCTTTTCAGTGCCTAAATTTGAACTGGTGGTTGCAGGTGTGGCACACCAGCAATTACTTTTGGGAAAAGGATTTGTTTTTCATCATCAGGCTTTGACCCAGAACAAGAAGGAAAAGGGCAGAAAAGGGGAAAGAAGGACGAAGACAAAAACTGAAAAAAACAGCAACAATGGAAGAATGCAGGGACAAAAAAGCACATGGATGTTTGGGATAAAGGTGCAAGAAGTGTATGGTGGTGGAGGAAAGAGGCTTGGAGTAGAACCAAGCCCAGATACCCCTGGTATTCGGTCATCCTGACATTTGGTAGCACCAGCAGTGGGCTTCTAAGCAAAACATTCAGTCCCGCCACATATTCTTTTATAAATTAAGCACTGGGTCTTTTCCACAGCAGGCATCAGCTGATCCGGCAGCAGATGCAGGGTCCTACTGCCTTATTCTCCACTGCTGATAGCTGTTGACACCAAAGTGGAAGATGTCTGTGTGGACTCCTTATCCTTTGCAAATGGTTATAGCTTGCTCACAACAGGAGCTAATACTGCAAAAGATTAAGAGCACCTGACTACACAATGCAGTGGAACATTTACATATAAGTTTCAAAGAGCAAGGCCATACCCATGACCAACCCTTTCCTCTGCGACCTGCTGGGGTTTTACATTTTAAATGCCTATTTGCAAATTGTAATTGCATGGCACGTTTTTGCATTGCAAATTAGGAACTTGTACCTAAATCTTGTCAATTTGCCATAATTGGGCTTTCCACACGCAAATCACTTTAATACATCTTTATCTTCATTTTTCTGATTTAATTGTGGTAAGCTCACAAGGAGGGAAGAGCAGTACAGTATTCTTAAATCTGTCTAGCTAGTTTTAGATTTTCAGCATTACTCTGCTTCCAATTACAAAAGGATGTTGGCATTTAAAATGGTATGCAGTCTCCTAGACATGTTGCCAAAAAAAGCAATGACCTCAGGAAACTTTCGAAACTCAAGGAGTAAGTCCAGTCTGACACGGGAAACTCCAACATTTTTCAAAACAAAAATAATAGAAGTCTTGCGAGGAGTGAGACGCTGCCCGTATTTTTGAGAGAAGGTTGATTTCCTGGAAAATATTGACACTGCTGGGTGTGGAATTTACCCAGAATGTAGTTGGTGCATCTTCTGAGTTGAGGCCCTCGGAATGAGGCGGGGGAGTGGGGGTGTGTAGCATATTAATAGTATTTACTCCTGTTCAGAGATGTGGAAGCTCAAGCCCTCATTTACGGGCTTTTGGTGTAGGGCAGCAAGTAACCTACTCTGGTTCCCTACGCCAAAGTGAAAGGGCAGTAATGCACCGAAGTATTTACGCAACATGGTGCATTCCTGTCCTTTCTTCCTGCACTGGCGCTGTTTCGGAAGCCTAGCACCAACGCAGGCATCCTTGCATCATGGTGCAAGGGTGCCCCCGTTGCATGCAGAATTGTTTTTGCGCAAGAAGGAGCACTTTCCTGCACAGAAATCATTGTAAAAGGCGTTTTCCTCTTTCTATGTGTGCTTCAGAAAAAAAAGATATTTCTCTTTGTTGCGCCTCACTTCGCGAGGCGTAAGGATTTGGCGCTTCCGCAGGTTTACATGATTTTGTAAATCTGAGGCAGTGTCAACATCCAAGGGTGTTGCATGGAAACAGCTACCACAACGCCCATGCAACGCCTCTCAAGAGTAGGGTAAGGCAAGACAGCAGTTTGCTCTTCGTTGCCTTACTCAAGATTTTTGAGGCCACTCAAATCCATGCAGGGTGGCTTTGCGTGGTTTCATAAATCTAATTCAGAGCCCTGCGTCACACATGTACCACTTTATGTGGCGTAACAGTGACACAAGACTCTCATAAATAACCCCCTCAGTGTTTACAGGCTTTACCCCTACAGTTTTCACAAGGACGAGCCTGATGACATTTTTTCAAGTAAAAATCTTTGGGGAGCACTATTAGCGCACCTGTTAAAATGCCCATTCCGGTGTAAATGAGAGTTTTCACTTGAAACAGGATTTGTGTTCCACTTAGAACAAGGGCATTTGTGTTCAGGGTCCCCCCCCCCCCCCCCCCATATTAGTGAAGCAACTAAAGCACATACTGATAAGATGTTTGTAGGCTGTATCTTTTTTGTACAATGTAGTACAATTAACTATAAACCAAATGCATTCAAAATTGGTTTCTCTAGTCACTTTGGCTTAAAAGCCATGTTGAAGGCTGTCAGCACATGTGACTTCACACTGCATTGTGTCCAGGGCTCCTAACTTTGAATGTCTGTACTCCCTAAGGGATTCTTTCCGATTAACAGAGAGTATACCTGCTATCTCAAACTGTCTATCTGTACCCAGGTCCTCACAGTGTTTATCTACACATGATACAATGGAATGTATTCAGAGAATAATCTCTGGTTAGGCTTTCTACAAATATTTCATGTATCACATTTCGTATCTTTTTCATTGTCTGTCCATGTGCTCCAGGCCCCTTCAGAGTTTGTGTAGATGTGGCTCTGAGCTCTTCTGCCTCTCTATGCATGTGTCCTGTGCTACTCTTAATGTCTGTTGAAGCCTCTTAGGCTGCCATGCACTATCAGCCCAGGTGTTCACTACTCCTCACACTGTCCACCTTGTACGCAGAGCTAGCTTACAATTTTTAAGTGCCCCCCTCTCTTTATGCCTTCTGTCTATGCCACCCGAACTCCCAAGACTTGGCATGTGCCCCTTGAAGGGCCTGAGTGTTCTTGTGCCCACAGCTTGTCACACTTTCTTTTCATGTGTAACTAGCTCTTCACGCTGTCTGCCATGTGCCCCAGTGCACTCACAGTTTTTGCTTATGTAGGAATGATCACGTTGTTTGCCCTAGAGGCCCAGTTTCTTGATTTGTCTGTCTTTCCATGTGCTCCTAATTCTTGACAGTTTGTCCATATATCCCAGCCTCTTGCACAGTCTGTCCATGTGACCCAGCCTTTTGCACAGTCTGTCCATATATCCCAGCCTCTTGCACAGTCTGTCCATGTGACCCAGCTTCTTTCATTGTCTACGTGAGCTGCTCAGAGATCCTCATAACGTCTGTTCATGTGCCCTCAGCCAATCTAGCTGTCTATTTAGATGTCTCATGCTTCTCCTGCTGTCTACCCATGCTTCCTAAATTCACTCATACTGCCTGTCGATGCACCACATTCTGTTCACGCTGTCAGTTTGATCCAAGCACCTCACACGGTCTGAACTTTTGTCCCTTGCACCTCAACTGTCTGCTTGTGCGGTCCCAAAGTCTGAACTTGTGTCTCTTGTACCTCAACTGTCTGCTCATGCGGCCTGCAAAGTCTGACCTTTTGTCCCTTGTACCACAACTGTCTGCTCATGCAGCCCCAAAGTCTGAACTTGTGTCTCTTGTACCTCAACTGTCTGCTCATGCGGCCTGCACAGTCTGAACTTTTGTCCCTTGTACCTCAACTGTCTGCTCATGCGGCCTGCAAAGTCTGAACGTTTGTCCCTTGTACCTCAACTGACTGTTCGTGCGACCCCAAAGTCTGAACTTGTGTCCCTTATACCTCAACTGTCTGTTCATGTGGACACAAAGTCTGAACTTTTGTCCTTTGTACCTCAACTGTCTGTCCATGTGGCTGCAAAGTCTGAACATTCGTCCCTTGTACTTCAACTGTCTGTTCATGCTGCCCCAACACTTCAGACCATCTGCTCGTGTCTGCAGTTCGACTCACCCTAGGTATTCATACACCCCAAGCTATATCAAACTGTTTTCCAAATGATAAGCACTTGTTCACACTGGTTGTCAATTTGCCACCACCGGAAAGTTCGCGAAGGTGAGCTCTCACTCATTTAAAGAAAACAGCACAATGAATGAATTTCTTCTTGAGTTGTGTAGTAAGTAGAGTAGAGACACCTGGTACTAAGATTATGTGTGTTTGAGGAAGAAGTTGTATTCAGTGAGGTAGTAAATTGACATTTTCCAAGAGATGTGGTGTGAAATTGTCCAGGTTCATGTGAAGAGCACTTGAAGCAGGTGCTAATGAGAATGAGGATGAGCTGGGTCTTCTCCACGCACACATGAAAACATTTGTGAAGGTGAAGCAGTGGTGCTGGAGCAGTTTTCATAGTGTGGCTGCTGGCCATCAACATTACCTGAATTAAGTGACGAGTGTACTTTCCATTCTAGTGATATATATTTTGAGATCCTTGAGCATTACTTTGTAAATCAAGCACAAGTCATTATTTATACACGTGTTAGAAAAACCTCCAGAAATCTGTGGCCTTCTCCTTTCACCTCTACCCCAGCAAGAGAAAACCTCCAGAAATCTGTGGCCTTCTTCTTTCACCTCTACCCCAGCAAGAGAAAACCTCCAGAAAACTGTGGCCTTCTCCTTTCACCTCTACCCCAGCAAGAGCGCCACTACTTCAATGTCCTATACATGAAGTCTGTGAAAAGAATAGTAAACAGGGCTCTCTGTGTTAAAATAATTAGCATCACTTTACCACACAAAGTTGCCCATCTTGATACAATTTGTGCTTGAACACAGAGTGCATGCTTCAGGGCTAATAAGCAATGGTCTTTTTATTGTTATTTCTCCATCTGACCTCCTCCAAGGATTTATGGGGGTCCCACAGCCCCTCCCTCTCCCCTACTCCCAGTGTCACTAGTGTGAAGCAGTCTTCCATGCAGTGGATGTCTCTGGTTTTTGGGAGTTTCACATAGTACCGTATGTCGTTGGAGTACTGGTGTGTTTTGATGTTGTGGTAGCGAAGGGGCATTTCAGCAGATTTATGATCCACTGTGTCATAAGCTGCTGTGAATATTGGTTTGTCTTGTTGTTCTCTATCCACTGGGCAGAGGAGCGTCACACCCTCTGTCTTCAACAGTGCAGTTTGATAGTTTTATAAACCTGAAGCCTGATTAGATTTTGTGCAAAAGGCAGTTTTCTTCTGCATACAGTCTCTGTGTCATCTATGTTACAATGGTTTTCAGGGTGACCTGATGAAAGACCAGAGCCTGTGCATCTTTTACGCCTGTTTACCTTGGATGGTTCGGGACAAACAAGTGAAAGGTGAACCTCAGTTCTTCAATGCTGAGATTCTAACCTAATAATTGTGGATATCCAATAAATTCAGATTGAAGTTAGAAGTCATAGGCCCACATGCATCAAAGCAAAAACCAGTCGCAAACGGGCAGATTCTCAGAATCTGCCCCTTTGCGACTGGGATTTTTGCATTTGGGATGCATCATCCCACATGCAAAAATCGCAATTTAAGGAATCTCTAAAATGCGATTCCTTAAATTGCTATTGCATTTAAGGAATCCCAAATTGAGATTCCTTAAATGCAATGCATGAAAGTTAAAAAATTAGCGTTTTCGCTAATAGGGGAGCAAATTACCATGAAGTTGAACTTCATGGTAAATTGCAAAAACTTTAAAACATGCACTAAAGTGCATTTTTCAAAGTTCCATTTTACACACACACATGCCCTTGGGGCATGTGTGTGTGCAAGATGTATTCAGGGGTGCAACAGGGTGTCTTTTTGACACCCTGGCACCCTTGAAATAGCATGAGCAATTTGCGATTCTCTAATTGAGATTAGCAAATTGAGAAAGTCTTCCCATTCATTCCTATGGGCCTCTAGGCCCATAGGAATCAATGGGGAGGTATTCCTTAATTACGACTCGCAATTTGCGAGTAGCAATTAAGGAATGTTTAGAAATCGCTATTTTGTAAGCGATTTCTACATGCATAGCCTTTTGCTATTCCTTATTAGCGAATCCTTATTTTTCGCTATTAAGGAATCGCAAATGGCATTGTTGATGCATGTGCCAGTTAGTGGGGTACCCAGGAACCTTTGGAGAAGGTGCTACTCACTGGCTAGTAATGCACTTCTCTAGGAAATATAAGCAGAGCTCTTACCTTCTTCCTTTTACCATACTTATTTGCAGTTTCATTTTCTCTTGATGATGAGAGCATAATGAATCAATACAAAAAAAGGATTTTACAGAGGCACGCTCATCCCAGGTGTGGAAAATGAAGCATGAGATGTGGAGCGAGTGAGTGCTTTACCTCTAGGCCAAGGGGAGATGGCTAGATTGACTTTATAAACTTAAAATGCTAGATTTACAGAGGAAGATCATTAGGCCTTGAAGGCAATGTACTTTTATCATCATTAGCAGGTACCAGGTAGAACTGTCTGGTGGGGGAGGTTGTGATGATGAATATAGGAATGTTACATCATGCTACATATTTGGATGCCTATGTACTCACAACTGCACTGCCTACCAAGACATATCGCATATCACCTTACAATAGCACATAATAAGGTCCTGATTACAAGTACTTAAATAATCTCTATTTTTGTGTCGAGGTCAGAAACTGAGTTTGTGGGTGCGATGAAGATTTTCCACAGGTACATATCAGCATATCAAATCTACTGACATGTGCCAGAGAAAAAAGCCATTCAGCACCAGGGTTTGTCTATTTTGGTTCAGAAGGTCCCATTTTGAAGCTCAAAACTTGTGATATATATTATATATTCAATCCATTAAGGTCCAAACTCTGCAATATCGGATTTGAAGGGGTGCAATAAATATCTGAACACAAGACAGAACTCTGAACGTACTCCAAATATGCAGGTGCTACTTGACAAAAATGATAAAATTTGAAATTAATTTCAGAAATACATTGGGAGCATGGGATAAGCAATGCTGAAATTCAATTGCACAATGAGAGATGGAATGGCAGAAATTAAGTATTGTTTTAAAAAAAAAAACTTTTATTGAAAGAATGAACACAGAGTTAAAACAATTACAGAAGTATTTTGGCACAAGAACAATACATAATGAAATGAGTAAATATAATAATGAGAGCAAAAGAGATATGTAGGAGATGAGAAATAAGATTAAAAATAAAATACATTAACGTAATAAAAGGAGTGTGTTCCAATAGAGAAGATGCTATATTTAAAATGCTTTGATATATGAAAAAGATAGAGTAAGAGACAAAGAAAGGAAAAAAAGAGAAAAAAATAGAGAAGAAGGAAAGAAAGAAGAGAGGAGAGGAGGAAAGAAGAAGGGAAGATTAAAAGAATAGAGAATGGATGTTATAAGAAAGATGAGTGTGAGGATAAAAATGTAGTAAAAGGTAACCATAGTAAATCAGATTTAATCTTTAAATAAATAGAAGAGTGAGAGACAGAAGCAATACTATGCTCATCACAGATTAAGTTCCACCATAACAAAAAGGATATCTTAGAAGTATCTTTCCAAAATGTTAGTATAGCTTTAAAGCCAATAGCAATAAAGAGGTCAAATAAAATAGTTTTGGAAGAGAGGTGGTCGAAATCCGTAGATATGGTACCTAAAAAGATATTATGAATAGCAAATGGTACATCACAAGTGAAAATCAATAAACATTTCGACCATATAGCTTTCCAAACGTCATAAACCTTGGGACAGTAGTAAAGTAAATGTATCAACGATCCTTCAGAGGAAAGACATGACCAACATAATGGAGAACTTGAATAATGAATTTTGTGTAGAAAAAGGGGAGTATTTACAACTCTGTTGTAAATAAAATATAGGGATTGAGTAATATTGGCAGCTTGGAAGTTTAAAGAATCTTTAAAAAAAAATAATCTTTTGCCAAATTCGATCCTATTGATAAACAGTGTTTGAGATAAGTATTGTTTCCAAAGTTTCTCAATAGGAGATTTGTTCCGATTGATAGTAGGTGAGGATAGGGTTCTATATATAAAGGAAGCACTTGGAGTTAAATCAAGGGGGGTTTGAAATAGGAGAGTTACAGGAGTAAAAGAAGTAGGAATAGGGTTGGAATTCAAGTTTTGTAGAAAGGATTGGAGAACAGGAAATAGTATATTATATGGATGAATACAAGAGTCTGGAAGGTTACATTTCTCTTGTAATTGGAGAAAGGATAGAAGGGAGTTATTAACCAACAATTGATGTACATAAAATATACCCTTCTCCTTCCAGTGCTTGTAGTAGAAAGATTTGTGACAGAACTTAATATGTTTATTAAACCATATGGCAGAAGCTAAAAAGGATTGATAATGATCAAAACCTTGGGAAAAAAGGGTATGTAGAAGATGATGAGAAAATTTTAAGATAGGATATTTGGAAATGAAAGTACAATTGGTCATAAGTGTAACATCCTTAAACGAAAAGTCATTTAACAATGAACGTTCAACAGTAACCCATGTTGGCATAGATAAATCTTGATAATCTGTAGACGTAGCATAAAATTGATGAATCAAAAAAGCAGTATGATACAATTTAAAATCAGGAAATCGTACACCACCCTCTGATTTTGGTCGAGTTAATTTAGAGAGAGCAATACGAGTTTGTTTGTTGTGCCATAGGAATTTGGTACAAATAGAGTTAATCTGAGAAAAATAATAACTGGGAATTTTAAAAGGTAACATTGAGAGCAGAAAAAGTACTAGGGGAACAATCATCATTTTAATTGTATCAAGTCTGCCCACCAGGATAAAAATAATGGGGACCAAGATGATAATAAATTGGAGAATGTGAGTATTAGAATAGAAAAATTATGGGTTAAAGTATCAGGAATATTCAAGGAAAACCATGTCCCTAAGTATTAAATCTTTTGGGGGCACAAAGTGAAATTGGTTGAATCAAACATATAACGATAACATGATAAATTTAGGGGTAAAATCTCAGTTTTGGAGAAATTACGTTTGTAACCAGAGACAGTGGAGAATAAATTAATCTTGTGTAAAAAAGGGGGAAGAGAATTACAGGGATTGGACATGTAAACAAGGATATCATCTGCATATGCAGAAAGTTTTATCTGATTGGATTTGAGATTAAAACCAGTGATGTTAGGGTTATGTCTAATGCGCTCAAGAAAGGGTTCTAAACAAAGGAGGAAAAGTAATGGAGAAAGGGGACAGCCTTGATGGGTGCCTCTGTGCATGTGAAAGTATGAGGAAAAAAGGTCGTTGACAAAAATACAGGCACTTGGGGCAGTGTAAAGTACTGTGATATAAGAAATAAACTTCTGACCAAAACCAAACCATTTGAAAGTATAGAACATATATTGCCAATTTATTCAGTCAAAAGCTTTTTCAGCATCATGTGAGAGGGAAGCTAGGGGAGAAGAGTACTTTTTTCCAAAGGCAAGAATATTTGAAAACATTCTAGCATTGTCAGAGGCAAGTCGGCCCTTAACAAAGCCACATTGATCTGGTTTGATAAGATGAGGAATAATCTTCTAAAAAGAGCCACATGCTTTAGAGATAGAGAGGAATGAATTGAAAAGGTCCAGTAATTTTGGAGCAAAAATTGTGGAAAAAGTTAAGAAAAGTTCAACTGCAAACCCATCTGGTCCCGGGTCTTTGGACTTTTTAAAAGATTTTAGAGCATCTGTTATCTCCTGAAGAGAAATATCATTTTCAAGAGGTAAAAAAGAATCAGGGAGGGAAGGGGGTTTAGGAATACCTTGGAAAAAAGTTTCAAAATCCTTCTCAGAAGGAAAAGTGTCTTCTGTCTTCTGTATATAAAAGTTTATAATAGGATTGAAATGAAATTGAAATCTTAAGGAGAATATTACAAGCATCCACAGTAGCAATTTTATTCAAGGTAGACTTGGCTTTAATCAATTCTTCAAAGTGGAGGAGGATTTAGATGTAAAGTAATTATGTTCTAGGGTTTTAATCCTTTGAAGGGTTTCATGATATTGAGAATTAAGTAATTTCTTTTTCTTTGCAGTGTAAGCAATGGAAAAGGCTCTAAATGATGCTTTAAAAGCATCCCGATTGTTATGAGTTGAGGTATCTGAAGGCTTGTTGAGTTGAAAAAATTCATTAATTAAGAGGTTGCTTCAGAAATGAAGGTTTGGTCGGAGAGTAAGTGATTATTAAAGCGCCAACGGCCTGGCTTGCAAGTGTTGAGGGAGAAATCAAAAGAGGCAGACACTGTTGCATGATCAGAAATAAAAATCGAACTAATTTCAGATGCATGTATGTAGGGAAGGAATGATTTAGTAACTAGAATGTAATCAATACGGGACATAGTATGATGAACAGGGGAAAAGAAAGTAAATTCACAAATGTCCGGATTACATGTTTTCCATACATCATACAACAAACGCGAGGTGATGGCAGATTGAAATGATTTATGAGTCTTATCAGGTTTAAATTTGCATTTAGATTTTCGATCAGAAAAAGGATCTAGCTAATTGTTAAAATCTCCACTAACGATTATATTAGGGTTAGGGATAGAGGCCAATTTCAATTTGATACAGTGCCAAAATTGTAGATTAGGTTTGACCGGGCATAAATGTTAAAGAAAGTGACCTGTTTTTTAAAAATAATAGCATCAACCAAAACCCATCACATCCAGTCAACTAATTGATTTATGAAATAAAATAACAACACCGCCATGGCGGTCAACAGCAGGAGAGAAAACAATTCGGTTAACCTATTGACGTTTAAGCTTAAGAGATTCCACATCGTTGCAATGGGTTTCCTGTAAAAAGGCAACATGGGCATTAAGTTTGGATAAATGAGACAGTACCTTTTGACGCTTAACAGGATGACCTAGATCACGTACATTCCACAAGACAACGTTAAACATGATGACGGTTGGGGGAGACATATGGAAACAGGAGCAATATGCTGTAAGACCAAGAAAAAAGAAAATAGACAACATTTATCAAAATGTAAGCAATGAAAACAATGGATCATGAAATTGAGGAAGAAATAATAAAGAAAAAGCAAGACACTCATAGAAATAATAAGATAATAATATGAAAAAAATGAACGGGGAAATAGCCAAGGAACAAGAAAAAAGGGGAAGAAAGAGGAAGAAAAAGATAGAAAAGTAGAAAAAGTAAACAGATCAAGGAAAAGAGTCCAGACCTGAAGAGAGATAAACAATCAAAATGGTTGGAGCATGGTGACACCGAAAAACAAGGACGGCGGTAGAGATACATAAGCAATAAAAGGACTCTTAGGAAATACAGAAAGTAGACACATAATAGGAAACAGAGAATGAAGAAGTAGACAAGAAAAAAGAAATAATTGAAGAAATACAAGACATATAACAGAGTAAATGGATTACTAGAAAAAATAGAGAGTAATAATAAGAAAAGAAAAAGAGCATATAATAGAAAGAACAAGATAGATATACTTTAGAAAAACAATATCAACCAATTAACCAAGAAAAAATTAAACATTAGTATTCATATTGTGAGAGGAAATGTTGTTTAGAAATAGTCTCAGTTTCTCAGGATCATCGGAAGAACGTGAATTTCCTTCATAAGTGATCTTGCAAATACAGGGATGGAGAATGCCATATTGAATATTCAAATGTCGCATCTGAGGACGAATAGCCAGAAATTATTTTCATCGAGCATTCGTTGCATTGGAGACGTCTTGAGAAATGAAGATATTATGACCCGACCAAATGAGATGTTGTTTGAGCTTAACTGCCTTCAAAACATGCATAAGTTCAGTAAATTTTAGAAAGAGCATTATGATAAGACGTGGCTTGCTTGAATTAGGGTGCAGACGTCCCAAACGATGAGCCCGTTGTATGTTGAGAGGTGAGGAAGCTTGAAGGTCTAAGAGTTCTGGGAGGAACTTCTTCAAGAAGGAGAGCATATCCGGGCCTTCAATATTTTCCAGAAAGCCATAAAGGCGAAGGTTTTTCCTTCGATTTCGATATTCAATATCTTCGGTGTGTAATTTCAGTTTGTGGATCTCTTGTTCTAGTAGAGGAATCTTTGTGGTAATATCTTGAAAGTCTCCCACACGTTGCTCAAGTTCCGGCACCTTTCCCTCCATGATAATCTACCGGTCCTCTATTTGCTGCAGTTTTTCTTTGGTAGCAGACATGAAAGGTTGAAGCCCGCGTACCTTGTCTAAGATAGAGTAAAGTACCGGATTTTGTGAGGAGAAAATAGGAGAAGGTGGGTCATTTTTGTGCCTTTTGGGTTTAGCACCTGACGAGGATGGTTTGGAGGTGGCCTGAGGTTCACTGGCCACCTTGGTTTGCTGATAGGAGCGGTGACTAACAAGTAGAATCGGGCGGATCCGTCTCATATGCCAGTGGAGAAGCAGGCAAAGGCAGTGAACACCCACAAGTAAATAGTCAAAATGGAGTGAGAGAAAGGGGTATAAGCAAAGTGTATTACTCACTGAAAAGAGCCCTCAAGAATCACCTCAAAAAGGATAAGCGACGCCACATCAGAAAATGTCCAACATCAGCAGGAGCAGACCATCAAAAACAATAAAGGAAAAATCACCCTCAGCGTATGACATTAAGGTGGGAACCAAGCAGAAACACAACAGAATATACTCTACCCTTATTGTTGAAAGAGGTACAGTGTATCATATATTTAAATGCAGACAGGATGACACTTAGGCTGGATTAAAGTAATGTAGCATATATATACATATAGACACAAAAAAGATTAATAGAAAGACAAAAACAATAAATATAACAAAGTATTTTTTTCCTTTTTTTTAATTTTTCATTGTCGGTGCTACTTTTTTACTATGTGTAAATACAAAATTGTTAAATTTTTTTACACCAATGATCACAATGAATGAATCATGTAATTCGTTTATACAATAAAAAAAAGTGTTCTAGACACACAGTATATATCAAAAGTTCATACAAATGGAATACACAACAGAATAACAAAAAACCAAAAAGACAGGTTCCCAAACAGAGGAAAGGAAAGAATTATTTTTGATCAGACATACATACATTCAAATCCAAACAACTCACATTCATACAGCATCACAAAAACACATAATTCATTCAAGAACAAACCAAGGACACTCGTAAGCCCAACTCCAAATAATGAAGTAAGTAATCCCAAGGTACTCTGATGATTGGTCAAGATGAATGTAAAGACATTTATCTGAGGTACACAAATACAGTCAATGGGAATGGAGGGGGCCTAATCAACAACGCCGACGCGCGTTTCGGTGAGACAACTCCTAATCGGGAGTACCACCTTCTTCAGGGCATAACAGACAACACCACCAAGATGGGACCTGTAGAAATAAAGAAGTGAATTAAGTGTCTACAGGTAAAAAAGAGAGACTTTTCCTACCAAATACAATACATAATATATGCTATATGACAACAGCCGAAGTACAATTAGAACCCAAACCGAGTGCCAAAACCTAAAATAGATAGATAAACTCTTCCTTTTGATACTATTTAATTCAAATATAGATAGACAGGCACTAAGATGTCAATTAGAGAAATTAAGGACAAATGGAAAAAAAGGGAAAAAGAAGAAAACGAATCAAAAAAACACATGGCAAAACTTTATGCAAAAACTGCACAAACAGATGCAAAATGGTATACAGACGACAGCTTACCTGCGTTGATATTAAGGAAAGAAAGAACTGTTCAACGCGAATACATTCTAGATGGAGTTCCGCGAAGATATAGAAGCCACTTTAAAAACCAGAAAAGGAAAATATGCATGAAGATATAGAAAGATAACAAAGAAAAGAAAAGAAAAAGAGCATCTCAGATCAATATCCAAGAAAATAAATCAGCAAAACGTCACCATTCAGACAGTAACTTTATTTAACCTAACAATTCTGCTGGTATAATTTCAAGGCAGTGAGGAAAAGAAAATTACCTAGATATCACGGGAGGTCAAAAAACTGCAGGAGTAAATTAAACCAGCTAGACCTTAGCGGAAAATAGATTTAATTCAGTCCTTACTTCTCTTCTTCTTATTTTCGATTAGGTAAACGAGACACAATCCCAACAAATGCTCTCCTGGAGCCTAGAACAGAAAAAAACAGGTAAGCAAATACTGGTATGGGTAAAGAGCGCTACATGTCCCTTAATGAGTGACACAAAACATTCAAGGCGGATGCGAATCCACAAACAGAGTGAAAAGCAGGCAACCAGGAAAGGGTGGCTGTACATTCATAGCTGAACGACACGACAATACTCTAAAGAAATTCCGGTCCGAAAAGCGATAATACTAATTAGCTAAGAATAAACGCCTGACAGTGTAAAAAACCAGCTCACCTGAATCTAAGTAGATTTCCGCGAGCCCCCTTCACAAGGTAAATGACTAAAGAGTCAGGGAATCATTTTCAACGCAGCAAGACTATAATAGTTAGATACTGAAAAACTATAAAGAAGAAAAAAGAAAACTAAGATTAAATAAAGAATGCCCATAAAAGTAGACAAGAACAAGCCATACATAAACATACAAAACGTAACCTTGATGAATCAACACGACAGATAAGGATCAACGCATAACGATTATCCAAAGCACTATATTGCCGACGACAGATCCAACAAAACGATATAAACAACAATGGAAAAAACAAACTCAAAAACAAAGACTGATAAATTAAATAAAAACGCTGCCAATATAAAGCAGGAAGAGAAAGAAAAAGAACAAACAATAAATAAAAGAAGAAGATGATGAATATGGAGTCATCAACCAATAATAGAATCAAATACAATATAATACCCAAATGAAACAAAACAAAACAAATATCAAAGGGAAAAAGAAAATAATGAAAAATATAAAATGAATTCATCAGTCAACAATAAAGGCAGTGGGGCCCTATAAGATAGCATTTTCCCATGGAAGGGATTCGTTGAGGCCCCTGTTCTTAGTATCAAGGACAAAGATCCAAAAAACCTCACGTTTTTTACGAATGTTGTCCGGATTCAAGCCTTTCTGAGGCTGTATTCTTTCAAGTATAGTCCACCGTAGATCATCCTCTTTATGGTCCTTTTCCGCCCAGTGGCCCACTAGAGGAGCAGCATGTTTTTTTTTTTGTTTTTTTTTTGTCCTCATGCGCCACCAAGGTTCTATGTGCGTGATCGATAGGTTAGCAAACAAAATGCTAGCTCAGTCGGCAACTGGAGGGGACCAAACGGTGAGCGAGAGCCTCATCCCATAGCAGTATAGCTTGACATACCAACGATCAGCATAGCATAACCTTGCAGAGGATTTTGAAGATCCACCAAAATACTGAACAGGAGTATCCAGGCATTACTCATACCCAGACATAGTATAGATGGCTTAATCATTGGACCTGGAAAAAAAAAAAACCCGGACTCTCAATGATCCCATCTCAGGAGGTGCCAAAAAGATCTTTTCTCAGGATTCCCTATTCTGACCAAGTCCAGCTTGGAGACTTGCAGAGCAGAAGCAAACCATTCAATAACAGAGGGAGGTGAACAGTCCTTCCACTTCTTACATATCTCCCTTCTAGCAAGCAATATTGCATAGAAGACTAACTTTTTCGCCATATTGGAAACCCCCTCTAGGATTCCAAAGATCACTAACTGAGAATCCAATACTATGTTGAAATCGACAGAAGTTGACAGAATCTTACAAATAGCTTCCCAAAACTGCGACAAAGATGGACACTCGTAAAACATGTGGATGTCCGAGGCAGCCAAGAGACCACATCTAGCACACTTCACCGTGTTCCCTTGAGTAAATTTGGACAGGCGAAGGGGAGAGTAGTACGCTCTGTGGATAGTATAAAGGTGGTTCCTGCGCAACCATGCCGGCTTCACGACATCCCACATCATTCTACATGATTTCCCCCATACCTCTTGCAGGTTGGTATTGCTTATATCTGACCCCCAAAGCTCCTCAGGTAGCTGAAATTCCCCGTCTAACTCCTCCAAAATCAAATTGTACCATAAAGAGATCTCTTTCCTGGCAGGGGGTTTGTCGATCAACAAATTTATGAAAGTACTATAGCCACCTAATGGGGGCTTGCTTCTCTGAGAGGGCTGTGCTATATAAGATCTATACCAACTGGACATCTGCAGATATTTTAGCCTAGATAGGCCAGAACCGATCTTCCCCCTCAGGCAGTCCCAAGAAAGCAATTCACCCTCAACAAATAGGTCTCCCCAACACTCCAACCCTGCCTCCCTAATGGGTAATGCAAGCAGATCACACAACCAGGTCGGGGGATCGGGGAGATCCCATAAGGGAGTCCTACTGCCATAATACCCTATTTTGGTGGCTTTTAGAACCTGGGCCCAAGTCCTTGCCATCCCCAGTAGGATCTTCAGCTTAATCTTTTTGAAGTACTTCGGATCTCCAAATTTCAAAAGGAATCCAGACTGACTAACCCCCTCTCCATCTAGCAAGTATAGTCCACCGTAGATCATCCTCTTTATGGTCCTTTTCCGCCCAGTGGCCCACTAGAGGAGCAGCATGTTTGAGCCGTCTGATATTGGATTTATGCTCTCCAATGCGAACCCTAACCTCCCTCGAGGTTTCACCGACATAAGTCAGTGAACAGGGACATTGGATAGCATAAACACAATTGGACACAATTGGACGTCCTGCAATTGGTCATCTCTTTAAGATCCGCAGTGAAGCAATTCACACAGAGAGAAATATCAACTATGGCATTTACACAAGCATGGCATGTGCCACATTTGTGATTGCCCCTCACAGGGGAGGCTCCTTCGATCGATTTTTGTAGCCATATTTTCTGGTCAGAGGTCTTAGCTTTAACCAGTAAATTCCTGAGGTTCTTATTCCTGCGGAAGGCAAAAACTGGTTTAGGCAGAGCCAGTGATTGTTCGCCCAGATTCAAAAGATGCCACTCAGAATTCACAAGTTGTCTGATCTTATTATTGAAAGGCGAATGTTTAGTTACACAGACAAGTTTGTCAATAGGTTCCTGAGATTTACTTTGGAACATGGAGTCTCGGTTATAGAAACGTGCCCTTTTTAAGGTTTGAGAGCATAACTAACAGTGGGCTTTATATGAAGTGAAAAAAGGACACCCCTGCCAATTCCCTTCAATGGTTGAAAACTAGCATTGGAAAAGCTGAGTGGGATGCTATTGGCTGTCAATCTTGTGCCTCTATCAATGCTTTATTTGTTTATGAATGGTTTTTGTATGAAGAAACCCAACATAAAAATGCCCTATAACAGTGTCGGAGGAGAAGATAGTCTCTCACCTAAGTAAAGCAAGCATTGACTAATAGCCAATATATATATATATATATATATTCAGCTCCAGAAAACTCCACTCAATGAATGAAGGGGACCGCACACAGCAAGGTTTCTCGAAGTGTATAATTTATTCCATAATTCGAGAAAAGCAGCAGTAACAACAGGACGCGTTTCGGCGTTCGCGCCTTTTTCGACTGAGTTACGAAGTGCAGTTTGTTTGAGCAATATTATATCCAGTTCATGAATTCTAGTTCCGGTTCACTAAATCATAAACAGAGTAAAAAGACTTTGCATTAATTTTCAATCTATGTTTACATTAAAACATTCGTTTTGTGATTAAAGTTCATCAATAAAAATAATTATAAACATGAGAACCTGAAAAGAAATAGTAATAAATGAATTCATCGACAGGCCGGCATGATCGAGATTTTTGCTCTGTATGAGCCAAGTCATTCAGCAGTGATTTCTAATTAAATTAGAACAGAATTAAGCCCTGTATGGGCAGGCAACATTCACTTAGTTAAAAATCATTTCAAATAAGTATAAGTATACGAAACTGTATTCAATTGAAGCCCTATATGAGCAATTTCAAACATTAACATCATAATAGAAACAATTTTTAATGACGATTCTAGCAGCAATTGAAGTTAGCCTATACATCACAAAACCCCAGATATCTAGAGTGTCTCAACGCTGTCCTAGGTGGCATGACATTTCTTCCTCTGTGTTTAGACCAAAAGGTGTAGTGGTTTGGAGATCAATAATAAACCGAGATTCTATTCTTCTCAGTTTAAGTTCCCGGTTTCCCATGCGGTCACTAGCTGGGACATGGTCCAGACAGAAGAATGACAATAAATTTCTGTCACTATTGTGATATTCGGCGAGATGTCAAACCACCGGGTATGAAGGATCTTGTTTTTCGATAGCTCTTGCATGCTCTAGGATACGTTTTTTTGTGGGGTGGATCGTGCTACCAATATATTGCTTGGGGCAAGGACATGTCAGGCAATAAACGCAGAATGGCGTATTGCAGGTTAACAGTTTGGTAATCAATCTGGGTTTCTTTGTTCCAGGAACATTATACGATGATACCTTTTTGCTATGCCTGCACGCCTTGCACTTCAGACAGGGAAAGAAGCCAGTAACTTTACCGATACATTGAACATAGGGAATGGGTTCATAGTGGCTTTGTACCAGTTTATCTTTTAAGGATCTACACCTCCTGAAGGTTATTTGTGGGTAAGATGGTAACAAGTCACCAATTATTGGGTCTGTTTTCAA